>NC_092271.1:13560095-13595095 GCF_036320965.1 Panulirus ornatus | reverse complement strand
GGTGTGTGGTCAGCCTGGTGTCCTGTGTGGTGTGTGGTCAGCCTGGTGTCCTGTGTGGTGTGTGGTCAGCCTGGCGTCCTGTGTGGTGTGTGGTCAGCCTGGTGTCCTGTGTGGTGTGTGGTCAGCCTGGCGTCCTGTGTGGTGTGTGGTCAGCCTGGTGTCCTGTGTGGTGTGTGGTGAGCCTGGCGTCCTGTGTGGTGTGTGGTGAGCCTGGCATCCTGTGTGGTGTGTGGTCAGCCTGGCGTCCTGTGTGGTGTGTGGTCAGCCTGGCGTCCTGTGTGGAGTGTGGTCAGCGTGCGGTGTAGTGGCCAACACCTGACCCAAGACCCGCTCGAGACAGAGAGGCTGTACACCCACAAAACCAGCGGTCAGGAGGCGCGTGTGTTGCCACAGTCAGCGGGTGTGTAACACATGTCTGACGGACGCGACACATCTGAGATAAACAACACAATGATTTTCCCCCGCTAGAATGCCTTGGCCGCCTGCTTGACTGCAGCTGATTAGCCCGTTCTCCAATCACTGATAACAAAGTATTAAACCCGAGACACAATGGTCCCGCTAATCATGAGGAGGAAACCAGTTCTTGTATATCGAAGGAGACTATATCTTTGATTCATACTGCCACCCTTAACCATGCAGGTCTGATCCAAATACTAGTTTTCAAAACTGTTTCAGAGTATCCCTCTGAAAGTGATGTCATCTGAAACTCTGTCGTCACACCGTCCAATACGTTAGCAAAGTTCAGGTGGCATCACTGATGGACAAGTGTGGAAAGGCGACCGCTGAACACTGCTACTTGACGGAGGTCAAAGACATTTGGTCAACTTTCCGTGGACGGGGTTTGTGTGCGTCTTCCAAACACCGGGCGGGCCAGCCACCAGCGACCCTTTGTCAAAACCATTCCTTCACAACCCCGGCCCACTAGCACGAGTCCTGCCACGGGGAATTCCAGGTCAAAGGACTCTGGGAGGAGCGGTTAAGGGAGGACGAGAAGTGACGGAGGTGACAGCCGTGTGGCAAATGAGAAGCGAGTGCCCAGACGTCACCATCTTTGAGGGAAAAACTTTCTGCATTTAGGCGGGTGGAGGAGACCCTTGTGGCTCGCCACGCTTCCCTTCTTCCTCCCCCTGGAGGAGAAATATAGTCCTCTGCTGCAGTAAAGACGGTCATCTGCATAAATCCTGGAAACTCCTGATGCTAATGACAGTGTGAGGTTTAGGGATATAGATCTTAAAAGATAAAGCTTTCCAGGAAAAGAAAAATTGAAAAGATGCAGGATTTCTGCTGGCATTGAGGAAGCGTCGTATCCATTCGTCTTGTCGTCCGGGGCCTTGATGGTGTCGTCCGGGGCCCGGGATGGTGTCGTCCGGGGCCCCGGGATGGTGTCGTCCGGGGCCCCGGGATGGTGTCGTCCGGGGCCCCGGGATGGTGTCGTCCGGGGCCCCGGGATGGTGTCGTCCGGGGCCCGGGATGGTGTCGTCCGGGGCCCCGGGATGGTGTCGTCCGGGGCCCCGGGATGGTGTCGTCCGGGGCCCCGGGATGGTGTCGTCCGGGGCCCGGGATGGTGTCGTCCGGGCCCGGGATGGTGTCGTCCGGGGCCCGGGATGGTGTCGTCCGGGGCCCCGGGATGGTGTCGTCCGGGGCCCCGGGATGGTGTCGTCCGGGCCCCGGGACGGTGTCGTCCGGGGCCCCGGGATGGTGTCGTCCGGGGCCCGGGATGGTGTCGTCCGGGGCCCGGGATAGTGTCGTCCGGGCCCGGGATGGTGTCGTCCGGGGCCCGGGATGGTGTCGTCCGGGGCCCCGGGATGGTGTCGTCCGGGGCCCGGGATGGTGTCGTCCGGGGCCCGGGATGGTGTCGTCCATCTCTGGTGAGGTCGGGGACGTCCCTCATCCCTCGAGGCAGGGACAAGAACCACCTGCTCTAGTGGGTTTACCTCCAAGCCCGCCAAGTTAGGTCGTGTAGCAGGAGACTGCAGCACTAGGCCCAGCAACCTGTGGCATGCATACACAAGTCCCTCGTCAACCCACGTTGCCTTCACGACGAAGAGGG
This sequence comes from Panulirus ornatus, assembly GCF_036320965.1. Lineage (NCBI taxonomy): Eukaryota > Metazoa > Arthropoda > Malacostraca > Decapoda > Palinuridae > Panulirus > Panulirus ornatus. The sequence goes on along the minus strand of NC_092271.1, from coordinate 13,593,045 downwards.
AGGGACACTGCGGCGTCAGGGACGGTAGCAGTGTGTCATTATGGAGGGACGAGTCCGTGTGGCCTCCATGATGATGTACATATGTTAAAAAAAGGAAAAGGAGAGATAGCTTTAGTCTGGCGGATCCTGGCCAGAAACGCAGGGCTCCACGCTCGCTAGTGGACTGGCTTACATATACCACGAGAACCGTATGACCAGTGAGTGCTGGTCGGTGTGACCAGTGAGTGCTGGTCGGTGTGACCAGTGAGTGCTGGTCGGTGTGACCAGTGAGTGCTGGTCGGTGTGACCAGTGAGTGCTGGTCGGTGACCAGTGAGTGCTGGTCGGTGTGACCAGTAAGTGCTGGTCGGTGTGACCAGTGAGTGCTGGTCGGTGTGACCAGTGAGTGCTGGTCGGTGTGACCAGTGAGTGCTGGTCGGTGTGACCAGTGAGTGCTGGTCGGTGTGACCAGTAAGTGCTGGTCGGTGTGACCAGTAAGTGCTGGTCGGTGTGACCAGTGAGTGCTGGTCGGTGTGACCAGTGAGTGCTGGTCGGTGTGACCAGTGAGTGCTGGTCGGTATGACCAGTAAGTGCTGGTCGGTGTGACCAGTGAGTGCTGGTCGGTGTGACCAGTAAGTGCTGGTCGGTGTGACCAGTGAGTGCTGGTCGGTGTGACCAGTGAGTGCTGGTCGGTGTGACCAGTGAGTGCCGGTCGGTATGACCAGTGAGTGCTGGTCGTTTCGGTGTGACCAGTGAGTGCTGGTCGGTGTGACCAGTGAGTGCTGGTTGGTGTGACCAGTGAGTGCTGGTCGATGTGACCAGTGAGTGCTGGTCGGTGTGACCAGTGAGTGCTGGTCGGTGTGACCAGTGAGTGCTGGTCGGTGTGACCAGTGAGTGCTGGTCGGTGTGACCAGTGAGTGCTGGTCGGTGTGACCAGTGAGTGCTGGTCGGTATGACCAGTGAGTGCTGGTCGGTGTGACCAGTGAGTGCTGGTCGGTATGACCAGTGAGTGCTGGTCGGTGTGAAAAGCAATATGGACAACAATTATTCAACCATAAGTATGGAAGTTTTCACTCAAAACTGGACGACTGGAAACGTATGTAAATCCTGCGATCATGATGCTTAAATTCCAATTTCGTGCCAGCCCGACGGTACGAAAAAACTGGATCATCTCTCTCTCTCTCTCTCTCTCTCTCTCTCTCTCTCTCTCTCTCTCTCTCTCTCTCTCTCTCTCTCTCTCTCTCTATATATATATATATATATATATATATATATATATATGTGTGGTGGCAACGTAAGGTTCTCCACACACTTTGCTACCGTTGTACCACACGCAGTAGTGACTGGCTGCCACGAAGGGAACCATCCAGATCCGGGTGATGCAGAAAGAGGATGGTCTTCAGGGTCTCTGGACAGAGGTTGGAGGATGGGGCTGTGGTCCTTTGCAAGAGGATGGAAGGCGGATTCGAACCTGTGGACAGTTGTGAAGAATGTCTGGGGGGGTTTGTGGTAGTTCAGGTATGAGAAGGTACACTCATGCCTTAGCTGGGTGGAAGGAGGCCAGATCAGATGGCCCGATGGTCCAAGACGACGGTATCAGCTAGGGGGACTCGCGACACTATCGTGCACTTGTCATCTGTAAAGACAGAGACGGGACGGTAAAAGCAGGAGAGAGCAGGACCTTAGGCGGCGTTTGCCATCCCTAGGATCAATTGGAACGTCCTTGCGGATAGATGACCCTGGACAAGATGGCATTCACGATTCAAATGCTGACCGGGCACTCTAGGTATTGCCGGTGCGCGCTTCTTTGTGCGTCAGCGTCCACTCCCACGTAACCCACGTTCGAGGGAGGAGAGAGAGAGAGAGAGAGAGAGAGAGAGAGAGAGAGAGAGAGAGAGAGAGAGAGAGAGAGAGAGAGACGTAATCTATAAATGGATCACATAACGCGGCTCGCTCCGTTGGCCTCACAGAACCAATAAAACACAGGAAGCGAGTGAAAGATTGATGGCTGGCACGACGCCCCTCTCGACAGGTGATGTCCCGAGCTTGGGCTCTGTTCATGTCTCTCTCTCTCTCTCTCTCTCTCTCTCTCTCTCTCTCTCTCTCTCTCTCTCTCTCTCTCTCTCTCTCTCTCTCTCTCTCTCCCGGCCTCCTCGGAGGCGACGGTGCTGTCGTCTGCCCGTCTCTGTGACTCGATAACCCTCCCTCCCTCTGAACACCCGCCCCGTCTTCATCACAGTGATCTACCTCGCCAGGGGCATCACAGCTGTAAGAAAAGCCGGGAAAATGAGAGGAAATTGACGACTTCGTCTGCGTACGAGGAGGGAGAAGAAGAAGAAAATCGAAACTTGGATCACATTTCCTCTGACAAGTGGTGGGGTTAGAGACAATAATTACCTTCGTTTTGTCTCCTGAACTCGGGGAATTACCAGCTTTAACTGCCTTTTGAAACCAGTTGTTTTCGTTTGATTTAATGCCATGCCTTATACTTCCATATCCGATATAGAGGGAAATGTCTTGCATCATTTTGTCCCGTTCTTGGGATCCAAAACAAGAGACGCTTTTTTAAAAAGTTATCTTCGTCTAAGGGAGATCGTAAGTCTACAACTCGGGATGACAGAGATCAACAAATCTACAAGAAATTGCCTTCGTTTACAGGAGAGCTGCCACATGTTCCGATACTGACGGTGTAATTTGGATAAAAGGGAAGGCCCGCCTGTAGACCATGGGGGAGGGGGATTAGGTGTGTGGGTGTGTGGTGGAGCGTGTGGGAGTACTCCTGGAGGAGGAGGAGGCGTGTGGGTGTGTGTTGGAGCGTGTAGGAGTGCTCCTGGAGGAGGAGGAGGCGTGTGGGTGTGTGGTGGAGAGTGTAGGAGTGCTCCTGGAGGAGGAGGAGGCGTGTGGGTGTGTGGTGGAGAGTGTAGGAGTGCTCCTGGAGGAGGAGGAGGCGTGTGGGAGTACTCCTGGAGGAGGAGGAGGCGTGTGGGTGTGTGGTGGAGAGTGTAGGAGTGCTCCTGGAGGAGGAGGCGTGTGGGTGTGTGGTGGAGCGTGTGGGAGTACTCCTGGAGGAGGAGGAGGCGTGTGGGTGTGTGGTGGAGCGAGTGGGAGTACTCCTGGAGGAGGAGGAGGCGTGTGGGTGTGTGGTGGAGCGTGTGGGAGTGCTCCTGGAGGAGGAGGAGGAGGCGTGTGGGTGTGTGGTGGAGAGTGTGGGAATACTCCTGGAGGAGGAGGAGGAGGCGTGTGGGTGTGTGGTGGAGCGTGTAGGAGTACTCCTGCAGGAGAAGGCGTGTGGGTGTGTGGTGGAGCGTGTAGGAATACTCCTGGAGGAGGAGGAGGCGTGTGGGTGTGTGGTGGAGAGTGTAGGAGTACCCCTGGAGGAGGAGGCGTGAGGGTGTGTGGTGGAGAGTGGAGAGATGAGTGAGTCGTGTGTGGTGTCGCTGCCTGTATGAGGAGAGAGAGAGAGAGAGAGAGAGAGAGAGAGAGAGAGAGAGAGAGAGAGAGAGAGAGAGAGAGAGAGAGAGAGAGAGAGAGAGAGAGAGAGAGAGAGAGAGAGAGAGAGAGAGAGAGAGAGAGAGAGAGAGAGAGAGAGAGAGAGAGAGATTCGCCAGGCTTACGGAAACCGACTTCAGCAAGTCAAGCTGAGCCTATGTTGTGAACATCCCCAACCATTCAGTAAGCCAGAGGTGTACAAGTGTGTGGTGTGTGTGTTGTGTGTGTGTGTGTGTGTGTGTGTGGTGTGTGTGTGTGTGTGTGTGTGTGTGAGGGAACACACCGAGGGATCGGTCCATAGCCTTACCTGTAGTAGGTGAAGATGAAGAGCGTGATGGTGAGGGTGAGGAGGGAGAGGAGGCCTCCGACGAAGGTGATGTACCGGACCGCCTCCACCACGCCAGATGACCCGCCCTGTAGGAGGAGCACAGAGAAATGATGAGAGAGAGAGAGAGAGAGAGAGAGAGAGAGAGAGAGAGAGAGAGAGAGAAGAGAGAGAGAGAGAGAGAGAGAGAGAGAGAGAGAGAGAGAGAGAGAGAGAGAGAGAGAGAGAGAGATAGAGAGAGAGAGAGAGAGAGAGAGAGAGAGAGAGAGAGAGAGAGAGAGAGAGAGAGAGAGAGAGAGGAGAGAGAGAGAGAGAGAGAGAGAGAGAGAGAGAGAGAGAGAGAGAGAGAGAGAGAGAGAGAGAGAGTTTGGATTCCCCACATCTGAGATGCCGTATTCCATGTGTGAGTAAACATCTCCATCAGCTGTGGTCTGTATACACCCTGGTTCTCTTACTAGTCTCCAGTGACATCGTCCACAGAAACACCCCCCTACACTAACACTGAAGTCGTCCTCAGCAACACCCCATACACTAACACTGAGGTCGTCTACAGCAACACCCCATACACTAACACCGAGGTCGTCCTCAGCAACACCCCATACACTAACACCGAGGTCGTCCACAGCAACACCCCATACACTAACACTGAGGTCGTCCACAGCAACACCCCATACACTAACACTGAGGTCGTCCACAGCAACACCCCATACACTAACACCGAGGTCGTCCACAGCAACACCCCATACGCTAACACCGAGGTCGTCCACAGCAACACCCCATACACTAACACTGAGGTCGTCCTCAGCAACACCCCATACACTAACACCGAGGTCGTCCACAGCAACACCCCATACACTAACACCGAGGTCGTCCACAGCAACACCCCATACACTAACACTGAGGTCGTCCACAGCAACACCCCATACACTAACACTGAGGTCGTCCACAGCAACACCCCATACACTAACACTGAGGTCGTCCACAGCAACACCCCATACACTAACACTGAGTCGTCACCCACAGCAACACAACCCCACATACACTAACACTGAAGTCGTCTCAGCAACACCCCTACACTAACACTGAGGTCGTCCCAGCAACACCCCATACACTAACACTGAGGTCGTCCTACAGCAACACCCCATACCTAACACTGAGGTCGTCCACAGCAACACCCCATACACTAACACTGAGGTCGTCCACAGCAACACCCCTACACTAACACTGAGGTCGTCTCACAGCAACACCCCATACACTAACACTGAGTCGTCCACAGCAACACCCCATACACTAACACTGAGTCGTCCACACCAACACCCCTACACTAACACTGAGGTCGTCCACAGCAACACCCATACACTAACACTGAGGTCGTCCACAGCAACACCCCATACACTAACACTGAGGTCATCCACAGCAACACCCCATACACTAACACTGAGGTCGTCCACAGCAACACCCCATACACTAACACTGAGGTCGTCCACAGCAACACCCCATACACTAACACTGAGGTCGTCCACAGCAACACCCCATACACTAACACAGAGGTCGTCCACAGCAACACTTCCACGACAATACAGAGGTGGCCCACTGCAACACCCCCTACAGTAACACTTAAGTCTACAGCAACACCCCCACCACAATAAGACCAAAATCTCTCACGGTAACTTAAATAAAAAGAAATCATGAAGAAATTTCATTTGACGAAGAGAAATTCGCAGTGAAATGACCGACCCAGTGAGAACTTGGTGCACAGAAATCCAACTTACAATGGCCTGAAATGACTTTGAAATGACCCCCTTAACGCCCAAGAGTGAAGTGCTGTGACCCAGTCTAATCCTATCATGACCTTGAATGACCTGTGGTGACGCGTAATTTAACACCAAGTGTCCTGAACTGTCGTGACCTGAGGCGTGACCAAAAACGTAACCTGGACTGACCTGTTGTTCTATGACGCTGAGACACTGGGAGTAATTGGTCCAGCCCTCCCACAGCCACGTACCAGACCTGTCGCACTCACGGTACGCCAGCGCTGTCCAGGGAGAGAGGTACGGTACATGGGTATAAGTCACGGTACAGCTGGCATGGGTATAAGTAATGGTACAGCTGTCATGGGTATAAGTAATGGTACAGCTGGCATGGGTATAAGTGATGATACAGCTGGCGTAAGTGACGATACAGCTGGCATGAGTATGATTGACGGTACAGCTGTCTGGGTATTAGTGACGGTACAGCTAGCATGGGTATAAGTGACGGTACAGCTGGCATGGGTATAAGTGATGGTACAGCTGGCATAAGTGACGATACAGCTGGCATGAGTATGACTGACGGTACAGCTGTCTGGGTATTAGTGACGGTACAGTTGGCATGGGTATAAGTAATGGTACAGCTGTCATGGGTATAAGTGATGGTACAGCTGGCATAAGTGACGATACAGCTGGCATGAGTATGACTGACGGTACAGCTGTCTGGGTATTAGTGACGGTACAGCTGTCTGGGTATTAGTGACGGTACAGTTGGCATGGGTATAAGTCACGGTACAGCTGTCATGGGTATAAGCAATGGTACAGCTGTCATGGGTATAAGTAATGGTACAGCTGTCATGGGTATAAGTGATGATACAGCTGGCGTAAGTGACGATACAGCTGGCATGAGTATGATTGACGGTACAGCTGTCTGGGTATTAGTGACGGTACAGCTAGCATGGGTATAAGTGACGGTACAGCTGTCATGGGTATAAGTGATGATACAGCTGGCGTAAGTGACGATACAGCTGGCATGAGTATGATTGACGGTACAGCTGTCTGGGTATTAGTGACGGTACAGCTAGCATGGGTATAAGTGACGGTACAGCTGGCATGGGTATAAGTGACAGTAAAATTGGCATGGGTATATGTGACGGTACAGCTGTCTGGGTATAAATGACGGTACAGCTGGCATAAGTGACGATACAACTGGCATGTGTATGACTGACGGTACAGCTGTCTGGGTATAAGTGACGGTACAGCTGGCATGGGTATAAGTGACGGTACAGTGCCACGGGCAACGGTACAACGACACACAGTACCCAAAAGCAGTACAGGTCGTGACCAAGATAGACAGGTAGACAGACACACAGAGGGGCCTCACCATGCGGGTAGTTGCGCAGGTCAGGCACCTCGCTGAACACTGTGGCACACGACTGGCTGACCCTTCTGCCCGCCCGGGTGGCCGGCCAGCAGTAGAGCGTGTCCCAGGTGGCGTTGCAGTACACTCCTGCAAGGGAAGGAGAGGTGATCACGAGTCCGGAGCGAAGTACAGGTCTTAAGATACTCTTGCACACATGTAGGTACGTCTGTGTGTGTATATATATATATATATATATATATATATATATATATATATATATATATATATATATATATATATATATTTCTTTTTCTTCCATACTATTCGCCATCTCCCGCATTAGCGAGGTTGCGTTAAGAACAGAGGACTGGACCTTTGAGGGAATATCCTCACCTGGCCCCCTTCTCTGTCCCTTCTTTTGGAAAATTTAAAAAAAAAACCGAGAGGGGAGGATTTCCAGCCCCCCGCTCCCTTCCCTTTTAGTCGCCTTCTACGACACGCAGGAAATACGTGGGAAGTATTCTTTCTCCCCTATCCCCAGTGGAAAGATGGAGTGAAAAAGATTTTGTGTGATCGGGGCCTGAACATGCAGGAGGGTGAAAGGAGGGCAAGGAATAGAGTGAATTGGAGCGATGTGGTATACCGGGGTTGACGTGCTGTCAGTGGATTGAATCAAGGCATGTGAAGCGTCTGGGGTAAACCATGGAAAGCTGTGTAGGTATGTATATTTGCGTGTGTGGACGTATGTATATACATGTGTATGGGGGTGGGTTGGGCCATTTCTTTCGTCTGTTTCCTTGCGCTACCTCGCAAACGCGGGAGACAGCGACAAAAAAAAAAAAAAAAATATATATATATATATATATATATATATATATATATATATATATATATATATATATATATATATGTATGTATATATGTGTGTGTGTGTGTGTGTGTGAGAGAGAAGGATGGGAGCCCTCTCATCATTCCTCTCTCTCTCTCTCTCTCTCTCTCTCTCTCTCTCTCTCTCTCTCTCTCTCTCTCTCTCTCTCTCTCTCTCTCTCTCTCTCTCTCTCTCGTTGCTAAGTTGCTTTAAGTTGGCAAAGAAATAATTTTATAGGGCTGAACCCAAAGCTCCCCTCGACACCAAGAACTTTTTAAGTTCTCCTCCCTTTTAATGATGATTTCACTTTACTTCCCATGTTGCTTATATCTTTTAACGTAAATGTTGCCTTCAGCAACAACAATACTATAAAGAATATCTTAGTCAGGAACTCACCAGAAAGTACAGCTGGATGCATCTATAGAGTGCCATGTAGATATTGTGATAAGTTTTATGATGGGTAGACTGGTAAGGATCTTTCTGTTAGACTTAAGCAACATGAATATAATATAAGAACAAGACAAGAATCAAATGCCTTGTCTAATCACAATAAAAATTATGATCAGTGTATTAAGTGGAGTAATACCATCTCAGTTATTAACTCTTAACTCCTGTACCACGAGAAATATAATTGGATCTTCTATTATTAGATACACAAGGAATGTTACACTGATATTAGTGGTCTATACAAATTGGATAACTTTATTGTTGATAAGATTTGTAAACAGTTTCCCTTCTTGTCCACATGATAAGTTTATGATACGTTTATTGCCAGTCTCGAACGTACCCAACCTACATTTGGGCAGTCACTTGTTTACCAAATGGCATCCTAACTGCGTCTCTTCGTTGTATATTAACTGACTGTTATATTTCTTTCTTGTATCTCCCCTGATGATGTGATTATTACATGAACGAGCACTTGGGAACTTATCGTGTTTTACATCCCCGTGGATTTATAGAAATGGATGAAGGCAAGCAAGCAAGAATATATCTGTGTATATGTATTTATATGTTACTATGAATACGTATGTATATGTGCGTGTATGGGCGTTTATGTGTGTGTGTGTGTGTGTGTATATATATATATATATATATATATATATATATATATATATATATATTATCCCTGGGGATAGGGGATTAAGAATACTTCCCACGTATTCCCTGCGTGCCGTAAAAGGCGACTAAAAGGGGAGGGAGCGGGGGGCTGGAAATCTTCCCCTCTCGTTTTTTTTTTTTTCCAAAAGAAGGAACAGAGGGGGCTAGGTGAGGATATTCCAAAAAAGGCCCAGTCCTCTGTTCTTAACGCTACCTCGCTAACGCGGGAAATGGCGGATAGTTTAAAAAAAAAAATATATATATATATGTATATATATATATATATATATATATATATATATATATATATATATATATATATATATATATATATATATATATATATATGAGTGGATGGGCCCAGTCTTCGTCTGTTTCCTTGCGCTACCTCGCTGACTGAGGAAAAGGCGATCAAGTGTGTGTGTGTATATATATATATATATATATATATATATATATATATATATATATATATATATATATATATATATATATATATATATATATGTCATATTCTATTCTATTCTATTATATCATACTATATTATATTATATTACATTATATCATCATATCATATCATATCATATTAGTGGATGAATGGAATAGATTAAGCAATGAAATTACAAATCCTGACAGCATACCAAAGTTAAAAAGTTGTATGACAATATAGCGAAAGTTCAAGAGGAGTGGACCCTACGAATGTAGAATGCCCTCCCCACAATGTACAGTAGGTAATGAGAAACACACACGGAGTACCACATGATATGTACACCCACACACGTAAATAACCTCCTCTTAAAACAAAAGGAATATCTTTCCCGCCTCTATACAGCGTGTGTTGCTCGCTCCCACCGCTGCCGTTACAGTGGCAGGAGTGAGGGGGTGATGCCGCCGCCCACACCTGACCAGCCTCACACACACCCATCACGGCGCGGCCCAGGGCGTGAGGGGCCTCGGCCTCCTGTGTGGCTGAAGCATAATTCCTCTGCAACCACAGATTTACATGGAACGTATCCGGCATTTTCCATTCCATAGACTCTCTCTCTCTCTCTCTCTCTCTCTCTCTCTCTCTCTCTCTCTCTCTTTCCTTTCGTCTCGCATTCTATCTTCCCGTGCCTCTATGTCTGTCGTCCTGCCATACTGCCTCTGGTGATGTGTGTAACCCAAATCTTATCAAGTAGAGGTGCGTCTCTTGTTACTGAGGGGAGGTTCTGGCCTTACCCCCACCTGGGCCCTGGACTGTGGAGCAAGTTCTATGAGTAATGTGATCATCCGTCACTCTCACACTTGTTCTTGCCTCTCCACGTAGCCTCGCATACGACTCTCTTCCCTGGCCATTTTTTTTCTTCAGTTTCCTTACCATATGAAAACTCCTAAAGCTTAGCCAAGTCGGGAAGGAAACAGACGTCACACCTGCTCACGCCTGAGTTGTCAATGGCCGACGGGAGGAGTTCCACGGAGTAGAAATAGATGAGAACCTGAGGGTCAAAGTATGGATGCTAGGGTGGCAAGTCATCACTGGGAACCTTGGTCACTATACCAATGCTCCTTCAGTTTCTCATCCGAACTCTTCAGCTGAGCTTGGTAAGCTTAATATGGCTCCCTTTAAATCCCTAAGCCTTACTGTCACACTAAGTATCTCGTTACACTTCAGATTCTATTTAACAATGAGATTGAAAAGGAAAATATCTGACGCTGGGAGATGCAATCTTCCGTGTACCGTAAATCCTGTTTTTACTCGGTCATGTCGAGGTGTTGCTTGGGGTAACAAGATCCTTCATCACTGCATCTCTTCAACATGAGCACGTAAATCAGGTGCAAGAGCCAGCAGGGCTCCCCTGGCGGTGGCTGTGTCCTGCTGGGGGTCGAGCGCAAACCAGGCCAAGCGCTAGTCTACATCGGTTATCGCCCGCTGCCTCCCTGGGCATAATCATTGGTCGAGCATGACTTACGATCTAATAACCGGATGATGTAATGGATCTGTGGTCAGGGTGTGATCAAAACTGTATGACCCGACCTGGCCTGGCCTGGTCTTGCCGGGCGTTGGGCCAGGGCAACAGAGGATGAGGTCTGGGGAGCGCGGAGGGAAACACACATCGTGTGTCCGACCGACCAGTGCTGATGATGAGGAACACTTGGATGTATAGACCTCTCTCTCTCTCTCTCTCTCTCTCTCTCTCTCCTGGGCAGTAGGTGAGAGTCAGCTCGTCTATCGACCAGCCCCCGAGAGAAGGATGAAGAGCTGGAACGAGTGGTGTGTGTGTGTTCCTACTACCACACCCAGGACTTCGAACCCGTGTTGGTCCTAGTCCTTTGGGCCCGTGCCGACTCACGTGCAACGTCCGTGCAGCGTTCGCTACCTGACCATCACTCGTCATGACCCCCTCGCCCACCGCCGCGCCGATATGATCACCCTCGCTCATCATATATTCACCATTCATCAACGCATCGTTAACAGCTCTCACCGTAAATCAATACGCCACACTACCAATGACTGCACACCATCGGTGTAATGACGGACTGTCATTTGAACTACAGCCCTAATTTTGTGACCAGCGGCCGGGGTGTGAACGGTCATCAGTCACACTTATCATCGCACTCTGTAAACAAGGAACACATTACAGACAATTATGATAATTCACTTCCAGTCGATGAAATTCCGATGAACCATTTGTATCTATCGTCACGTGAGGTAATGTGATGAATGGGTTAGTGCTTGGCCCGGGGGAGGTCTGTTTCCCTGGCTCACGGCTGCCCTCACAGAGGATGATGACCCCCGTAGGTACAAGGTGGACCAGCAGCAACTCACCCTCCCTCCTGCCCTCAGCCAGGAATCCCTCCTGTAGCAGAGGGCACCTCGTCCTCCTGCTCCTCCTCCTCCGTCAGCAGCTTCAGGTTATCAAAGGTCAATAAGAGGACAAAAAAAAAAAAATATCTGATGTCAACGGAGGGATTTTATTTTTTCTTCCCATTGTTTACCATACAAGATGATGTGGTCACTATATCTGACCTTGACGTAGGCCGGTGGTGCTACGTATTCTCGTGGAAAGCCAGGTGACATGTGTGCATGTCTTACCCACCGTTGTAGTGCAGGAACGGGAGGCGCTACGGACGGCGCGTGTGTACAGCTCTTTGTGTGTGTGTGTGTGTGTGTGTGTGTGTGTGTGTGTGTGTGTGTGTGTAAACTGCCGATGCAAGGGACCTGTTCGTCACATATGGGGGAGAGGGCCATCTACACACCTGGGATCCCATCTCTTGAATATTCTCTGTCATGCTTCTTGAATTCATGCATGTTCGCTGCACTGATCATGGTCGTGTGTGTGTGTGTGTGTGTGTGTGTGTGTGTGTGTGTGTGTGTGTGGTATGCGTCAGTCTGTTGACAACAGCCAACACCACCAGTGACCACATCTTCCTCGTGACTTCAAGGTTATGATGGTCTTTGGACGGATGGGGAGACCCAGGCCTTCTCGTGTGCTGTACGTAGTCCCCATCAGTCCCGGGAGTCCCCATCAGTCCCGGGAGTCCCCATCAGTCCCGGGAGTCCCCATCAGTCCCGGGAGTCCCCATCAGTCCCGGCAGTCCCCGCCAGTCCCGGGAGTCCCCATCAGTCCTGGGAGTCCCCATCAGTCCCGGCAGTCCCCACCAGTCCTGGGAGTCCCCATCAGTCCCGGCAGTCCCCATCAGTCCCGGGAGTCCCCATCAGTCGTGAACGTAAGGCCCCCAGGCTGGTCCTACACTCACACCTCTATTCCCCTGTAGTCAACAGATCTCTGTGGTCTCTCCTCCAGTAGTGGTGGTCCGTGGAAGCTCTCTCAAGCCTAATAACACGCAGCGGTGGTCCGTGGGAGCTCTCTCAAGCCTGGTAACACGCAGCGGTGGTCCGTGGGAGCTCTCTCAAGCCCGGTAACACACAGTGGCGGTCTATCGGAGCTCTCTCAAGCATGGGAACATGCAGTGGTGGTCCGTGGGAGCGCTTTCAAGCCCGGTAACACGCAGCGGTGGTCCGTGGGAGCTCTCTCAAGCCTGGTAACACGCAGTGGTGATCCGTGGGAGCTCTCTCAAGCTCGGTAACACGCAGCCGTGGTCCGTGGGAGCTCTCTCAAGCCTGGTAACACGCAGTGGTGATCCGTGGGAGCTCTCTCAAGCTCGGTAACACGCAGTGGTGATTTCGTGGGAGCTCTCTCAAGCCTGGTAACACGAAGTGGTGGTCCGTGGGAGCTCTCTCAAGCCCGGTAACACGCAGCGGTGGTCCGTGGGAGCTCTCTCAAGCCTGGTAACACGAAGTGGTGGTCCGTAGGAGCTCTCTCAAGCCTTGGATCCCTCTCCTTAACACTTGAGTTAACGTAGGTTAAGGAACAATTAGGTCAACTCACCCGCTGCTTTACAGTAGACTTTCTTTCTTCTCGTCGCCTCGAGCTTTCCTTTGATGCTTTAATGACTCAACTTGCTCCTCTCTCCAGTCAATGTTGACAGGGATTATGCAAAATGCCTGCAATGATTTGATGAGTGTCTTATCCAGCCTTCGGTGCGTGTGTGTGTGTGTGTGTGTGTGTAGATGGGGTACCCCAATCATTGATGGGAGGGCGTCAGGGCACTTAGGAACACGCCGTGCACCTCCCTCACCTCTCTCTCTCTCTCTCTCTCTCTCTCTCTCTCTCTCTCTCTCTCTCTCTCTCTCTCTCTCCATGAAAGACAACCCTCTCCAGGCCCCCGACACACCGTGTATCATTAAGGCTGTCATTCAGCTGCCTCCTGGTCATCAACCTCCACCTGTACTGCTGCATCCACACACACACACACACACACACACACATACACACGTGGTGTTCATCACCCGGATTCAGTCACTGGTGATATATATATATATATATATATATATATATATATATATATATATATATATATATATATATATATATATATATATATATATATATGGGTATGTTTGAAGGAATAGTGGTTCCAACAATGTTGTATGGTTGCGAGGCGTGGGCTATGGATAGAGTTGTGCGCAGGAGGGTGGATGTGCTGGAAATGAGATGTTTGAGGACAGTATGTGGTGTGAGGTGGTTTGATCGAGTAAGTAATGTAAGGGTAAGAGAGATGTGTGGAAATAAAAAGAGCGTGGTTGAGAGAGCAGAAGAGGGTGTTTTGAAATGGTTTGGGCACATGGAGAGAATGAGTGAGGAAAGATTGACCAAGAGGATATATGTGTCGGAGGTGGAGGGAACGAGGAGAAGTGGGAGACCAAATTGGAGGTGGAAAGATGGAGTGAAAAAGATTTTGAGTGATTGGGGCCTGAACATGCAGGAGGGTGAAAGGCGGGCAAGGAATAGAGTGAATTGAGACAATGTTGTATACCAGGGTCGACGTGCTGTCAATGGATTGAATCAGGCATGTGAAGCGTCTGGGGTAAACTATGGAAAGCTGTGTAGGTATGTATATTTACGTGTGTGGACGTGTGTATGTACATGTGTATGGGGGGGGTTGGGCCATTTCTTTCGTCTGTTTCCTTGCGCTACCTCGTAAACGCGGGAGACAGCGACAAAGTATAAAAAAAAAAAAAAAAATATATATAAATATATATATATATATATATATATATATATATATATATATATATATATATATATATATATATATATATATATATATATATATATATATATATATATCCCTGGGGTAGGGATTAAGAATACTTCCAACGTATTCCCTGCGTGTCGTAGAAGGCGACTAAAAGGGAAGGGAGCGGGGGGCTGGAAATCCTCCCCTCTCGTTTTTTTTTTTTAATCTTCCAAAAGAAGGAACAGAGAGGGGGCCAGGTGAGGATATTCCACAAAGGCCCAGTCCTCTGTTCTTAACGCTACCTCGCTAACGCGGGAAATGGCGAATAGTTTAAATATATATATATATATATATATTTATCCCTGGGGATAGGGGAGAAAGAATACTTCCCACGTATTCCCTGCGTGTCTTAGAAGGCGACTAAAAGGGGAGGGAGCGGGGGGCTGGAAATCTTCCCCTCTTGTTTTTTTTTTTTAATTTTCCAAAACAAGGAACAGAGAAGGGGGCCAGGTGAGGATATTCCCTCCAAGGCCCAGTCCTCTGTTCTTAACGCTACCTCGCTAACGCGGGAAATGGCGAATAGTTTGAATGAAAAAAAAATGAATGAAAAATATATATATATATATATATATATATATATATATATATATATATATATATATATATATATATATATATATATATATATATATATATATATATATATATATATATATGAATATAATTTTAGATGTATAAGTTTGTTGAGTATTCCTGGTAAATTATATGAGAGGGTATTGATTGAGAGGGTGAAGGCATGTACAGAGCATCAGATTGGGGAAGAGCAGTGTGGCTTCAGAAGTGGTAGAGGATGTGTGGATCAGGTGTTTGCTTTGAAGAATGTATGTGAGAAATACTTAGAAAAGCAAATAGATTTGTATGTTGCATTTATGGATCTGGAGAAGGCATATGATAGAGTTGATAGAGATGCTCTGTGGAAGGTATTAAGAGTATATGGTGTGGAAGGTAAGTTGCTAGAAGCAGTGAAAAGATTTATCAAGGATGTTAGTCATGTGTACGAGTAGGAAGAGAGGAAAGTGGCAGGTTTACAGTGAATGTGGGTTTGCGGCAGGGGTGCGTGATGTCTCCATGGTTGTTTAATTTGTTCATGGATGGGGTTGTTAAGGAAGTGAATGCAAGAGTTTTGGAGAGAGGGGCAAGTATGCCGTCTGTTGTGGATGAGATGAGTATTCTCTGCGTGTCGTAGAAGGCGACTAAAAGGGAAGGGAGCGGGGGGCTGGAAATCCTCCCCTCTCTTTTTTTTTTTTTTAATTTTTCAAAAGAAGGAACAGACAAGAGGGCCAGGTGAGGATATTCCCTCAAAGGCCCAGTCCTCTGTTCTTAACGCTACCTCGCTACCGCGGGAAATGGCGAATAGTATGAAAAAAAAAGATATATATATATATATATCTTTTTTTTTCTTTCAAACTATTCGCCATTTCCCGCATTAGCGAGGTAGCGTTAAGAACAGAGGCCTGGGCCTTTGAGGGAATACCCTCACCTGGCCCAATTCTCTGTTCCCTCTTTTGGAAAATTAAAAAAGAATGAGAGGGAAGGATTTCCAGCCCCCCGCTCCCTCCCCTTTTAGTCGCCTTCTACGACACGCAGGGAATACGTGGGAAGTATTCTTTCTCCCCTATCCCCAGGGAATATATATATATATATATATATATATATATATATATATATATATATATATATATATATATATATATATATAAACCTTCTCTTCCTTAGTGACCACCAGTACAGTGGATCCCTCCACTCTCACAATGACTCCACCCACATCCCTCGCCGTGCTGGCCGTCTCCCAGCGACCGATAGATAGTCTCTCCCTCACCATCATCAGGACCTGCTGGTCCCCACACTAGACTAATACTCTCAGGCCCAAATGATGGAGGAAAACCAGGTTACCATGTAGCATACACACACACACACACACACACACACACACACACTCGTTGAGTGACAATAACCTTCAATTAGAGAGGGAATGAGTCGATGTATTTATTCAGCGGGGACACATACTACTGGTGAGGCCCGCGCCTTGTGAACAGCCACAATGACGGACGAGGACGACGTGTGTTGGACCATCCTGACCCCAGGCTGCTGGACGACCCATGACGTGCGCGCCGGACGACCTCTCCTACGACCCACTCGGACGAGCCAGACGTGTACTGGACGACAGAGACGTGTATAAAACTGGTACGCGACGCCCGCCGCGATCAATACATGTACTGGATGACCGCACGTGGAGGAAGGAGGGAGGGTGAGGCGACCGCGAGCGGCATGTGAAGGACGACCACGCGTGTGGAGAACGACCTCCCGTGGGTGTGAGGCAAACACGAGAGAGAGAGAGAGAGAGAGAGAGAGAGAGAGAGAGAGAGAGAGAGAGAGAGAGAGAGAGAGAGAGAGAGAGAGAGAGAGAGAGAGAGAGAGAGACCTAACCCCATTTGTAACGGTATATGAGACAGCATCAAGGAAGGAGATGGGGATGGGAGGGGCAGGGAAGGGGGGGGGGGCGTTCGAGGAGGAGGAGGGACAGGGAAGGGGGGGCGTAGGAGGGGGAGGGAAGGGGAGCAGGGAAGGGGGGGGGGCAGGAGGGGGAGGGGGGGTAGGTAGAGAGACCATCACAGGGGTCTCTCTGGGCTGACCAGAAGCAGCCAGGGGTCTCTCTCTGGGCTGACCAGAAGCAGCCAGGGGTCTCTCTCTGGGCTGACCAGATGCAGCCAGGGGTCTCTCTGGGCTGACCAGAAGCAGCCAGGGGTCTCTCTCTGGGCTGACCAGAAGCAGCCAAGGGTCTCTCTGGGCTGACCAGAAGCAGCTCTCTCTCTGGGCTGACCAGAAGCAGCCAGGGGTCTCTCTCTGGGCTGACCAGAAGCAGCCAGGGGTCTCTCTGGGCTGACCAGAAGCAGCCAGGGGTCTCTCTCTGGGCTGACCAGAAGCAGCCAGGGGTCTCTCTCTGGGTTGACCAGAAGCAGCCAGGGGTCTCTCTCTGGGCTGACCAGAAGCAGCCAAGGTCCACCTCACTACGTGTCCACACCCCGGGGCCAGATTACCACACGTCGTCCCACTATGATTTAAATCAGCATTGCCCTACAGATCTACGTGAACAATCATATGCAATTTGGTCGTTACATCCTGATTGGAGAAGAGAGTCATTAAGTTAACGTGCAGTCAGTCATCAGGAGTAGTGTCATAAAGTCGTTCGTCCTCCAAAGAACGATCCTCGTTGGGTGAGCGGCAGTTGTATTTCGTAATTGGGTGAGCGGCAGTTGTATTTCGTAATTGGGTGAGCGGCAGTTGTATTTCGTAATTGGGTGAGCGGCAGTTGTATTTCGTAATTGGGTGAGCGGCAGTTGTATTTCGTAATTGGGTGAGCGGCAGTTGTATTTCGTAATTGGGTGAGTGGCAGTTGTATTTCGTAATTGGGTGAGCGGCAGTTGTATTTCGTAATTGGGTGAGCGGCAGTTGTATTTCGTAATTGAGTGAGCGACAGTTATATTTCGTAATTGAGTGAGCGGCAGTTGTATTTCGTAATTGGGTGAGCGGCAGTTGTATTTCGTAATTGGGTGAGCGGCAGTTGTATTTCGTAACTGGGTGAGCGGCAGTTGTATTTCGTAATTGGGTGAGCGGCAGTTGTATTTCGTAATTGGGTGAGCGGCAGTTGTATTTTGTAATTGGGTGAGCGGCAGTTGTATTTCGTAATTGGGTGAGCGGCAGTTGTATTTCGTAATTGGGTGAGCGGCAGTTGTATTTCGTAATTGGGTGAGCGGCAGTTGTATTTCGTAATTGGGTGAGCGGCAGTTGTATTTCGTAATTGGGTGAGCGGCAGTTGTATTTCGTAACTGGGTGAGCGGCAGTTGTATTTCGTAATTGGGTGAGCGGCAGTTGTATTTCGTAATTGGGTGAGCGGCAGTTGTATTTCGTAATTGGGTGAGCGGCAGTTGTATTTCGTAATTGGGTGAGCGGCAGTTGTATTTCGTAATTGGATGAGCGGCAGTTATATTTCGTAATTGGATGAGCGGCAGTTGTATTTCGTAATTGGGTGAGCAGCAGGTGTATTTCGTAATTGAGTGAGCGGCAGTTGTATTTCGTAATTGGGTGAGCGGCAGTTGTATTTCGTAATTGGGTGAGCGGCAGTTGTATTTCGTAATTGGGTGAGCGGCAGTTGTATTTCGTAATCAGTTAATCTTTCCAGAATGATGAGGTTGTGTGTGTGTGTGTGTTTGGCTTCATGGATGACCGAGGGGGACCGACTCTGCCACACTCACCCACACACTGAGCAAACTCATCATCCATTTCTGGCTGAGGCTAAACTAATAGATTTCATTTCGGGATGTTGTTACAAGGTCGGTTCACGATCAAACGACCGATACATCAAGGCCACTGGCGTTAAGAGCAAAGTGATGACACGTCATTATAATCATCATTATCATCATTATCATGATCATTATGATCATCATTATTATCATCATCATCATCATCATCATCATTATCATCATCTATCATGATTATCATTATTATGATCATTATCATCCTTTATCATGATCATGATCATAATCATCATTATCATTATCATCATCACCATCATTTATCATGATTATCATCATCATTATCACCATCATCTATCATGATTATCGTTATTATGATCATTATCATCCTTTATCATGATCATGATCATAATCATCATTATCATTATCATCATCATTATCATCATTATCATCATCACCATCATTCATCATGATTATCATCATCATTATCACCATCATTTATCATGATTATCGTTATTATGATCATTATCATCCTTTATCATGATCATGATCATAATCATCATTATCATTATCATCATCATTATCATCATTATCATCATCATCATCATTTATCATGATTATCATCATCATTAGCCACAGAAAGAATTTCGTTCAACCACAAAAAAGTGAACGAAGAAAAAAGATATACGTGTGATAATCTGTGGTGAACCTAGAGCCAGGTAGGCTATGTATAGAAGCAGGACGAAGGAGAAGCACGGGTCCTGGGGGGCCACACTCAGGTGACGAAGGAGAAGCACGGGTCCTGGGGGGCCACACTCAGGTGACGAAGGAGAAGCACGGGTCCTGGGGGGCCACACTCAGGTGACGAAGGAGAAGCACGGGTCCTGGGGGCCACACTCAGGTGACGAAGGAGAAGCACGGGTCCTGGGGGGCCACACTCAGGTGACGAAGGAGAAGCACGGGTCCTGGGGGGCCACACTCAGGTGACGAAGGAGAAGCACGGGTCCTGGGGGGCCACACTCAGGTGACGAAGGAGAAGCACGGGTCCCTGGGGGGCCACACTCAGGTGACGAAGGACAAGCACGGGTCCTGGGGGGCCACACTCAGGTGACGAAGGAGAAGCACGGGTCCTGGGGGGCCACACTCAGGTGACGAAGGACAAGCACGGGTCCTGGGGGGCCACACTCAGGTGACGAAGGACAAGCACGGGTCCTGGGGGGCCACACTCAGGTGACGAAGGACAAGCACGGGTCCTGGGGGGCCACACTCAGGTGACGAAGGACAAGCACGGGTCCTGGGGGCCACACTCAGGTGACGAAGGACAAGCACGGGTCCTGGGGGGCCACACTCAGGTGACGAAGGACAAGCACGGGTCCTGGGGGCGCCACACTCAGGTGACGAAGGACAAGCACGGGTCCTGGGGGGCCACACTCAGGTGACGAAGGACAAGCACGGGTCCTGGGGGCCACACTCAGGTGACGAAGGACAAGCACGGGTCCTGGGGGCCACACTCAGGTGACGAAGGACAAGCACGGGTCCTGGGGGCGCCACACTCAGGTGACGAAGGACAAGCACGGGTCCTGGGGGCGCCACACTCAGGTGACGAAGGACAAGCACGGGTCCTGGGGGGCCACACTCAGGTGACGAAGGACAAGCACGGGTCCTGGGGGGCCACACTCAGGTGACGAAGGACAAGCACGGGTCCTGGGGGCCACACTCAGCTCTTTCAGACTGAAGTCTATGGAGCACGGACGAATTTTATTAATATAGCCTGTGTGTGTGTGTGTGTGTGTGTGTATGTGTGTGTGTGTATGTGCATGTGTGTGTATGTGTTTCCTGCTCTCTCTCTCTCTCTCTCTCTCTCTCTCTCTCTCTCTCTCTCTCTCTCTCTCTCTCTCTCTCTCTCTCTCTCTCTCATAAAATGTCGACCGCACATAAAAAAAATTTCTGCCAAATCTAAAACATATATTTTTTTTTTGTCTCTCACTAATGTTTTGACATCATGTTTGAACCTTGGTAAATACGGATGATTTTAGAAACAGACAACAGTGTTGTCACATCCAGTGTAGATAGTGGTCCAGTGTAGATAGTGGTCCAGTGTAGATAGTGGTCCAGTGTAGATAGTGGTCTAGTGTAGACAGTGGTCCAGTGTAGATAGTGGTCCAGTGTAGACAGTGGTCCAGTGTAGATAGTGGTCCAGTGTAGATAGTGGTCTAGTGTAGATAGTGGTCCAGTGTAGATAGTGGTCCAGTGTAGATAGTGGTCCAGTGTAGATAGTGGTCTAGTGTAGACAGTGGTCCAGTGTAGATAGTGGTCCAGTGTAGATAGTGGTCCAGTGTAGATAGTGGTCCAGTGTAGATAGTGGTCTAGTGTAGATAGTGGTCCAGTGTAGATAGTGGTCCAGTGTAGATAGTGGTCCAGTGTAGATAGTGGTCCAGTGTAGATAGTGGTCTAGTGTAGATAGTGGTCCAGTGTAGATAGTGGTCTAGTGTAGATAGTGGTCCAGTGTACGAGGTTGGCAGTGCCTTTTCCTCCCACAGTGTCTGGGTTGAGCAGGTACGTATGAGGTTGGCAGTGCCTTTTCCTCCCACAGTGTCTGGGTTGAGCAGGTACGTATGAGGTTGGCAGTGCCTTTTCCTCCCACAGTGTCTGGGTTGAGTAAGTACGTATGAGGTTGGCAGTGCCTTTTCCTCCCACAGTGTCTGGGTTGAGCAGGTACGTATGAGGTTGGCAGTGCCTTTTCCTCCCACAGTGTCTGGGTTGAGCAGGTACGTATGAGGTTGCCAGTGCCTTTCCCTCCCACAGTGTCTGGGTTGAGCAGGTACGTACGAGGTTGGCAGTGCCTTTTCCTCCCACAGTGTCTGGGTTGAGCAGGTACGTATGAGGTTGGCAGTGCCTTTTCCTCCCACAGTGTCTGGGTTGAGTAAGTACGTATGAGGTTGGCAGTGCCTTTTCCTCCCACAGTGTCTGGGTTGAGCAGGTACGTATGAGGTTGGCAGTGCCTTTTCCTCCCACAGTGTCTGGGTTGAGCAGGTACGTATGAGGTTGGCAGTGCCTTTTCCTCCCACAGTGTCTGGGTTGAGCAGGTACGTACGAGGTTGGCAGTACCTTTTCCTCCCACAGTGTCTGGGTTGAGCAGGTACGTACGAGGTTGCCAGTGCCTTTTCCTCCCACAGTGTCTGGGTCGCGCAGGTACGTATGAGGTTGCCAGTGCCTTTCCCTCCCACAGTGTCTGGGTTGAGCAAGTACGTATGAGGTTGGCAGTGCCTTTTCCTCCCACAGTGTCTGGGTTGAGCAGGTACGTACGAGGTTGGCAGTGCCTTTTCCTCCCACAGTGTCAGGGGGAAGGCACCAGCCTCCCATGTGGTGTTCAGCTTTGTGTAGCACGACGTCTGAGGGGCATTTCTCCCATGCCTCGAGTGCCTGTACCTAGCAGTGACGGACCTGTACCTCCCTGGGACACTGTCTCTGGTATTTTGGTCCAATGCTTCGTCTTTATTCCTTGCCCGTGAGTCAACACGGATATGAAAAAGAGCAAAGTGAGTATCGAGCTGGACACGGGACAGTGCGTCCCTCGAGTCCGGGAGCAATCACAGGACGTTATGTGTGTTGGTCCAGCACTGACGGGGGAGGAAAAAGTGGGATGGCTGAGGAAGCTGCAGTGATGGAGGAGGTACTGATCACCGAGCAGCAGCCATACCACCTCCCAATCGACCCCAATGACACTAGCGAGTGCGCATCATTGGCTTCTGTGCTTCCACGTCCTCACCTCGTCTCTACCTACGCATACACTGGGCACACACACACACACACACACTGACCATGAGTCAGCACGGGGCTAGATTGGGTCAGCACCCTGTCAAAGGTTCGAATCCTCAGCGTAGCAGAAGGGCCACAACCAACCCAGGTGTTCAATAAGGACGACCCAAGATTAAGAGGACGAAACAGTGGATCATGCAGAGAGGCTCCTCTCCACCTCCTCACCATCTATCTTCCTCAACCACCTCTGTATCTGGTCCAACCTCCTCCACTGAGCTTATATTAATCCTTCATAGTCTGCGGGGTGTAGTACCCGGGTTTCATTTACCGTAACCTGAGAAGCTGTTAGACGAATCTTACTTTTACTCCGCGAGGCAGAGCGTCTTGGTGGACGATGTGTCAAGTTGCTCCCGGTGGAACTCACGCTGGGCGGGGGTGAGTGAAGCCAGGCGTCCCTAGGGTCCAGGTAGGGAAGCTGGGGATGTCTAAGATGGCTTCCCTCTCGAGGAACATCTTTTTTTTGACCTTTCCTCCATCACGGAAGAGATAAAAATGACAAGTGTGTAATCCTGGGCAGATAATAGCGTCCATCTGTGTCCAAGGCGGTGTTCAGTGGTTGGTGTGACGAGGAATGTGACCAGGGGTGTTGAGGGGCGTGGGATGGTCCCATGCGACGAACACCTGCTCCACACCCGACACTGGCTGTCCCTCACATGACGGCGGCCCGAGCCAACCAGAGGCAAAACACATCATCACTCACTCGACGCCACTGGCATAAAGTTTGCTCCGGGGGAACAGAGGAGGTGGAGGAGGATGGCAGAGAGGAGGGGAGGGAGGAAGAGATGGTGAATAAGGATAAGCAACGTAGAAGAAGGACAGAATCAAACCAGGAGGAGGATAAAGAAATCCAACGGGAAGGAGAAGATAACTGAAGAACAGCTGGGTTCTGGCAGATCCTTCAACATTGTCGAAGTAAAGATCTTCCACTTCTTGGAAGTGTCACGTGATGACCGTCAGGTGTCACAAAAGAAAAAAAGAAAGAGAAAAACATTTTCTTCTGCAAGGGGGTCTCATATTTCCTTATGTTTTCAACAGTTTTCAAGAATAATTTTTTTTAAAAACGCAGGGAAATTCTAGGTTTAAGGAGTCGTGATATTCTTAAAGGTATGAGAGAGTTGGTTGGGAAGAAGCAGCAGGAAATATAATGAGGAACTGTACCTTCATGAGCCAAGTGTCTTATCTTCGTCTTGAAGACATCTTCACGATGGATTAATGTTACTGTTTGGTCACGTGACACTAGTCGTCCGTCCTAGGATGGCTGGGGATGAACATACACACACACACACACACACACACACACACACACACACATACACATATATATATATGTATATATATTTGTATGTATATTTGTATATATATATATATATATATATATATATATATATATATATATATATATATATATATATATATATATATATATATATATATATATATATATATATATATATATTTAATGTATGTATGACTCATGGTGAGGTGCCTGAGGATTGGCGGAATGCGTGCATAGTGCCATTGTACAAAGGCAAAGGGAATAAGAGTGAGTGCTCAAATTACAGAGGTATAAGTTTGTTGAGTATTCCTGGTAAATTATATGGGAGGATATTGATTGAGAGGGTGAAGGCATGTACAGAGCATCAGATTGGGGAAGAGCAGGGTGGTTTCAGAAGTGGTAGAGGATGTGTGGATCAGGTGTTTGCTTTGAAGAATGTATGTGAGAAATACTTAGAAAAGCAAATGGATTTGTATGTAGCATTTATGGATCTGGAGAAGGCATATGATAGAGTTGATAGAGATGCTCTGTGGAAGGTATTAAGAATATATGGTGTGGGAGGAAAGTTGTTAGAAGCAGTGAAAAGTTTTTATCGAGGATGTAAGGCATGTGTACGTGTAGGAAGAGAGGAAAGTGATTGGTTCTCAGTGAATGTAGGTTTGCGGCAGGGGTGTGTGATGTCTCCATGGTTGTTTAATTTGTTTATGGATGGGGTGGTTAGGGAGGTGAATGCAAGAGTTTTGGAAAGAGGGGCAAGTATGAAGTCTGTTGGGGATGAGAGAGCTTGGGAAGTGAGTCAGTTGTTGTTCGCTGATGATACAGCGCTGGTGGCTGATTCATGTGAGAAACTGCAGAAGCTGGTGACTGAGTTTGGTAAAGTGTGTGAAAGAAGAAAGTTAAGAGTAAATGTGAATAAGAGCAAGGTTATTAGGTACAGTAGGGTTGAGGGTCAAGTCAATTGGGAGGTGAGTTTGAATGGAGAAAAACTGGAGGAAGTGAAGTGTTTTAGATATCTGGGAGCGGATCTGGCAGCGGATGGAACCATGGAAGCGGAAGTGGATCATAGGGTGGGGGAGGGGGCGAAAATTCTGGGGGCCTTGAAGAATGTGTGGAAGTCGAGAACATTATCTCGGAAAGCAAAAATGGGTATGTTTGAAGGAATAGTGGTTCCAACAATGTTGTATGGTTGTGAGGCGTGGGCTATGGATAGAGTTGTGCGCAGGAGGATGGATGTGCTGGAAATGAGATGTTTGAGGACAATGTGTGGTGTGAGGTGGTTTGATCGAGTGAGTAACGTAAGGGTAAGAGAGATGTGTGGAAATAAAAAGAGCGTGGTTGAGAGAGCAGAAGAGGGTGTTTTGAAATGGTTTGGGCACATGGAGAGAATGAGTGAGGAAAGATTGACCAAGAGGATATATGTGTCGGAGGTGGAGGGAACGAGGAGAAGAGGGAGACCAAATTGGAGGTGGAAAGATGGAGTGAAAAAGATTTTGTGTGATCGGGGCCTGAACATGCAGGAGAGTGAAAGGAGGGCAAGGAATAGAGTGAATTGGAGCGATGTGGTATACCGGGGTTGACGTGCTGTCAGTGGATTGAATCAAGGCATGTGAAGCGTCTGGGGTAAACCATGGAAAGCTGTGTAGGTATGAATATTTGGGTGTGTGGACGTATGTATATACATGTGTATGGGGGGGGGGGGGGTTGGGCCATTTCTCTCGTCTGTTTCCTTGCGCTACCTCGCAAACGCGGGAGACAGCGACAAAGTATAATAAAAAAAAAAAAAATATATATATATATATATATATATATATATATATATATATATATATATATATATATATGGGCTATAGATAGGGTTTTGAGGAGGAGGGTGGATGTATTGGAAATGAAATGTTTAAGGACAATATGTGGTGTGAGGTGGTTTAATAGAGTAAGTAATGTAAGGGTAAGAGAGATGTGTGGTAATAAAAAAGAGTGTGGTTGAGAGAGCAGAAGAGGGTGTTTTGAAATGGTTTGGTCACATGGAGAGAATGAGTGAGGAAAGATTGACAAAAAGGATATATGTGTCGGAGGTGGAGGGAACGAGGAGAAGTGGGAGACCAAAGTGGAGGTGGGAAGATGGAGTGAAAAAGATTTTGAGTGATCGAGGCCTGAACATGCAGGAGGGTGAAAGGCGGGCAAGGAATAGAGTGAATTGGAACGATGTGGAATACCAGGGTCGACGTGCTGTCACTGTTTTGAACCAGGGCATGTGAAGCGTCTTGGGTAAACCATGGAAAGTTTTGTAGGGCCTGGATGTGGAAAGGGAGCTGTGGTTTCGGTGCATTACACATGACAGCTAGAGACTGAGTGTGAACGAATGTGGCCTTTATTGTCTTTTCCTAGCGCTACCTCGCGTGCACGCAGGGGAAGGGGGGTGACATTTCATGTGTGGCGGGGTGGCGGAGTGAATGGATGAAGGCAGCATGTATGAATATGCACATGTGTATATATGTATATGTCTGAGTATTTATATGTATGTATACGTTGAGATGTATAGGTGAATAGGTATGTATATGTGCGTGTGTGGACATGTATGTATATACATGGGTATGTGGGTGGTGGGCTGGGCCGTTCTTTCATCTGTTTCCTTGCGCTACCTCGCTGACGCGGGTGACAGCGACAGAGTATATATATATATATATATATATATATATATATATATATATATATATATATATATATATATATATATATATATATATATATATATATATATGTGTGTGTGTGTGTGTGTGTGTGTATTTATTTATATATATATATATATATATATATATATATATATATATATATATATATATATATATATATATATATATATATATATATATATATATATAGATATATATATATTTATATATTATTTTGTATTTTTCTATTATACTTTGTCGCTGTCTCCCGCGTTTGCGAGGTAGCGCAAGGAAACAGACGAAAGAAATGGCCCAACCCCCCCCCATACACATGTATATACATACGTCCACACACGCAAATATACATACCTACACAGCTTTCCATGGTTTACCCCAGACGCTTCACATGCCTTGATTCAATCCACTGACAGCACGTCAACCCCGGTATACCACATCGCTCCAATTCACTCTATTCCTTGCCCTCCTTTCACCCTCCTGCATGCTCAGGCCCCGATCACACAAAATCTTTTTCACTCCATCTTTCCACCTCCAATTTGGTCTCCCTCTTCTCGTTCCCTCCACCTCCGACACATATATCCTCTTGGTCAATCTTTCCTCACTCATTCTCTCCATGTGCCTAAACCATTTCAAAACACCCTATCCTGCTCTCTCAACCACGCTCTTTTTATTTCCACACATCTCTCTTACCCTTACGTTACTTACTCGATCAAACCACCTCACACCACACATTGTCCTCAAACATCTCATTTCCAGCACATCCACTTTCCTGCGCACAACTCTATCCATAGCCCAAGCCTCGCAACCATACAAAATTGTTGGAACCACTATTCCTTCAAACATACCCATTTTTGCTTTCCGAGATAATGTTCTCGACTTCCACACATTCTTCAAGGCTCCCAGGATTTTCGCCCCCTCCCCCACCCTATGATCCACTTCCGCTTCCATGGTTCCATCCGCTGCCAGATCCACTCCCAGATATCTAAAACACTTTACTTCCTCCAGTTTTTCTCCATTCAAACTTACCTCCCAATTGACTTAACCCTCAACCCTACTGTATATATACAGTATATATATATATATATATATATATACATATATATATATATATATATATATATATATATATATATATATATATATATACATATATATATCACAAGAGGTCACAGTGGTGCGTATGATCTAGCATATACATATCTTTCTTTCGTACTATTCGTCATTTCCCGCGATAGCGAGGTAGCATTAAGAACAGAGGACTGGGCCTTTGAGGGAATATCCACACTTGGCCCCCTTCTCTGTTCCTTCTTTTGGAAAATTGAAAAAAACGAGAGGGGAGGATTTCCAGCCCCCCGCTCCCTCCCCTTTAAGTCGCCTTCTACGACACACAGGGAATACGTGGGAAGTATTCTTTCTCCCCTATCCCCAGGGATAAGCATATACATATATGATATAATATATTCAGAGTCTATGTTATATAAAAGTATTTAAGAGTACCTCTCGGGAATACATTTGACGAGTTTCATGTCAGATGTCCCTCCCTCCTCCCTCGACTCCTTCTGCTTGTACCACGTGTGAAAATGAATAGCAACACCACAACCACAGGTACACCCAGCTTACATGGCCTCAGATACACCCAGCTTACCCGGCCACAGGTACACCCAGCTTACATGGCCTCAGATACACCCAGCTTACCCGGCCACAGGTACACCCAGCTTACATGGCCTCAGATACACCCAGCTTTACCCGGCCACAGGTACACCCAGCTTACATGGCCTCAGATACACCCAGCTTACCCGGCCTCAGATACACCCAGCTTACCCGGCCACAGGTACACCCAGCTTACATGGCCTCAGATACACCCAGCTTACCCGGCCACAGGTACACCCAGCTAACATGGCCTCAGATACACCCAGCTTACCCGGCCACAGGTACACCCAGCTTACATGGCCTCAGGTACACCCAGCTTACCCGGCCACAGGTACACCCAGCTTACACAGCCTCACATACACCCACCTTACACTAACAACGTCCTCACCACGCTCGACGGTGAAGTATACACACACACATACACACCCAGGCGTGGCTAACAGGATTATCACAAGTACAAAGTTTCATTTTCTCGACAGATTTAGGTAATATTCTAAAACATCAAAATGTATAAACCTTCTAAGTGCAACTCCTACGTAGGACGACATGACCTGTGACCTGAACTATAAGGGTCAGGTCAAAGTCCGGGTCATCACATGCAAGGTTCGTGGCGTCGTGTTGGAGGATCGTGTCGTCATGATCCAACGGATTCGATAAATCGTGCACTTTGGAAGATCTTCGTATCAGACGAGCATACGTCGTGGTTCTGATGTATATAACTGTTGGGGTAAGCAAAACCAGGGAGGTGCACGGCTCAGTCTGTGTCTACGTAACACAGACTCTACGAAGACCTGGGACAAGAGATAATGTTTACCTCACACTCCTGCCTTGAGCCAACACTCACGACAAACTGCTGGTGGCAGGAAAACGTCCCAGTCCAGATAGACGTCAAATTTCATATCAAGAATAGTAAATAATTATTCCCACTGAATACTCTACAGGAGCCATTATGTTCTATCAAGGTGGCTGATCACAATATGTATGTGATATGTATGTATGTAAGTGTAGGTCGGAGACCACCAGTCTATGGTACGTGTGGGTCTGGGATCACCAGTCTATGGTACGTGTGGGTCTGGGATCACCAGTCTCTGGTAAGTGTGGGTCTGGGACCACCAGTTTAAGGTAAGTGTGGGTCTGGGACCACAAGGCTATGGTAAGTGTGGGTCTGGGACCACCAGTCTATGGTACGTGTGGGTCTGGGACCACCAGTCTATGGTAAGTGTGGGTCTGGGACCACCAGTCTATGGTAAGTGTGGGTCTGGGACCACCAGTCTAAGGTAAGTGTGGGTCTGGGACCACCAGTCTATGGTAAGTGTGGGTCTGGGATCACCAGTCTATGGTAAGTGTGGGTCTGGGACCACCAGTCTAAGGTAAGTGTGGGTCTGGGACCACAAGGCTATGGTAAGTGTGGGTCTGGGACCACCAGTCTATGGTAAGTGTGGGTCTGGGACCACAAGGCTATGGTAAGTGTGGGTCTGGGACCACAAGGCTATGGTAAGTGTGGGTCTGGGACCACCAGTCTAAGGTAAGTGTGGGTCTGGAGCCACAAGGCTATGGTATGGGTGAATCTAGAATGGACCATCTGGACGGGAGGAAAAAAAAATATTAGTTTGGCGCTGACTAAAGACCGTTTTCTCTCATCAATAAAAAAAAGTGGGAATCCAAGCCTGATGGGTGGGTACGCGCGCGTGTGTCTGTATGTGTGTGTGTGTGTGTGTGTGTGTGTGTGTGTGTGTGTGTGTGAAGTCATGTTAGCCCTCAGGCACACACCCGCCCCACATATATTCCCCAACATAAATTATCCGCCGTTAACTCGAGTCGCAGAAAATATTACAGTTTTATTTTAGATCATTTTCCGATGGTGCGGTTTAAGGGAAAAATGCGGTAATATAGCATAGCAAAGTGTGCCCATTGAATAATTTTGGCTTTTTATGAAAATGAGTAAGGATAATGAAGTAAAATGAATAACAAAATACATGTATATGCAAAGGAATATATATATATATATATATATATATATATATTGGAAAGGATCACAATTTTTCGCGTGACCAAGTATATTCCTATGAGTCCACGATGAAAATAAAACACGATAAGTTCCCAAGTGCACTTCCTTGTAATAATCACATCGTCAGAGTAGACACAAGAGAGAAATAACAGTCAGCTAATATACAACGAAGAGACGTAGCTAGGACGGCATTTGGTAACATGCGATTGTCCAAGATAGACAACGAGCGTATCATAAACTTATTATGTGGACAAGAAGGGGAATTGTTTACAAATTTTATCAACAATCAAGTTATCTAATTTGTATAGACCTTCAATAATATCAAGGTTATGATTTTTTGTGTATTTGATAATAGAGGACTCAATACTATTTCTTGTGGTAATAGAGTTAATAACTGATGTGGAATTACTCCAATTAAAATAATGATCATAGTTTTTAACGTGATCAAACGGGGCATTTGATTCTTGTCCTGTTCTTATACTATATTTATGTTGCTTAAGTCTAACAGAAAGATCCTTACTAGTCTGCCTAACATAAAACTTATAATTTCGACGTGGCACTTTATAGATGCATCCAGGAGAATTTTCTGTTGAGTTTCTGATTAAGATATTCTATATAGTATTATTGTTGCTGAAGGCAACTAAACGGGCCGTTCTTCGTCAGTCTACCTTGCTGATGCGGGAAACGGCGATCAAGTATTATTACAATGATAATAATAGTAATAATAATAATAATAATAATAATAATAATAATAATAATAATAATAATAATAATGATAATAATAATGATAATAATAATAATGATAATAATAATAATAATAATAATAATAATAATAATAATAAGAATAATAATAATAATAATACCGATAATGATATATCCTTTTATTAATACCATACATGATTGCCGTATCCCGCGTCGCAAGGTGGCGCCAGGAAACAGTCGAAGAAAGACTCATCCATTCACACACACACACACACACACACATACATATATATATGTATATCAACTGACTTATATTTCTCTCTTGTGTCTCCCCTGATGATGTGATTATTACACGAAAGTGCACTTGGGAACTTATCGTGTTTCATTTTCCCTGTGGAATCATAAGGAATATATATATATATATATATATATATATATATATATATATATATATATATATATATATATATATATATATATATATATATATATATATATATATATATATATGCTGATAACCAAGAGAAAATGAAATATCATAAGTTCCCAAGCGCACTTTTGCACGATTATCACATCGTCAGGGGAGACACAAGAATAAGATACAAAGGTCGGCTGATATACAAGGAAACTGGCTTCTAGAAGCGTTAAACTCTAGTTGGCATCATCTGCCTCACTTGAAATATCCGAATCAGACCCAATTTACGGTAGTGGCAGCGAGACGAGATGGAGATCGAGCAGGAGCGAACCAGATGTGAAAGTTATTAAGTTATTAACGTATGAGGCAAAGTCTAGCTATTAGCTGAACAAAGAAAATTGTTGACGTATAAGAGGAACATGGAAGGAGACAGGAGAGAATCCTGAGAAACGATGCTGGGCAGGAGGTGAGGAGAGGCTGATCCATCTGCAATTATGGGGATGGACGAACCGAAGGGAAACCTGGATGTGAGAGAAGAGAATGAGGGAGGAGCGAAAAGATAGAAGTTTAGAGATGAGGGAGAGAATAGAATGAAGGAGAAGAGTTAAAAGATAGGAGTTTAGAGATGAGGAAAAGAATAGAATGAGGGAGGAGAGCGAAAAGTTAGAAGTCTAGAGATGAAGAAAAGAATAGAATGAGGGAGGAGGAGAGTGAAAAGATAGGAGTTTAGAGATGAAGAAAAGAACAGAATGAGGGAGGAGAGCGAAAAGATAGAAGTCTAGAGATGAAGAAAAGAATAGAATGAGGGAGGAGAGCGAAAAGATAGGAGTTTAGAGATGAAGAAAAGAATAGAATGAGGGAGGAGCGAAAAGATAGGAGTTTAGAGATGAAGAAAAGAATAGAATGAGGGAGGAGCGAAAAGATAGGAGTTTAGAGATGAGGGGAAGAATAGAATGAGGGAGGAGAGACCATAAGATAGGAGTTTAAAGGTGAAGAAGAGAATAGAATGAGGGAGGAGAGCGAAGAGCTAGAAGCTCAGAGATGAGGCGTGGAAGCCACACCCTAACGACAACTTTGGAATATTTACCACCGACACGGGATGACCAGACAGTTGCAACAGAGAGAATATTGTGACCGCTGGACTTGGCCCAGTCAGAATCGTACCGCATATCAGTAAGAAAACTGCCAACTTCAAGTTGCTTAAGGAGATGGAAGCTGAGAAGAGATCGAAAGACTCCGCAGATCGTAGGAAGTCAAAATGATCGTACGAAAAAAGGTGAGGAAGTCCACCCTTCGTTGGAGTCAGTCGTCGCGCTTCATGTTTCCAAGACGAAGGAACTGATTTGATTCTTAAGCAAAAAAAGCCAAACGGGTCAGCAAGCCACGACCTTATAAGTTCTGAGACACGCTCCTTGGAGAGATGCCATCCGGTCCATACACATAGGTTAGGCCTAAACAGAAAATTGAAATTTGAAGGGTACGAAAAGAGATCATAAGAAAACGAATACGATTAGACCGAGGCGAGGGAGATGATCGGGTGGTATGGGGAAGTCAGTGTAGTCCGAAGTGGAATGAAGACGGGGACCAAAAGAAAAGAAAAGAAGGTTTAAAGTTGGTTTATCATGAAGAAGACATACCGGTGGCAAG